>NW_024721178.1:695000-712500 GCF_018991925.1 Homarus americanus | reverse complement strand
GTTGCCAATGAACTAATAACCTTCTTATAACAACACAGGAGACGTAAACATAATAACAATCCCAGACGTTTAATCAGCAGGTTGTGAGATGATGTTATTTTCTCTCCAGCACCAAACACCTCGAGACCCTTCAATCTTGCCCTCTGACCACACGTTACTTCACTCACACCCCCTGACCACCTGGTTGTCGTTACATTTACCTGTGTGTGCTAATGTGAGAACTATTGGTATTTGTTCCTAAGTCCTGAAGGTGTATAAATCATCTTTCTTCCTCTTCTGGTTTTCTTCGTTTATTTATACTTATCTTTTATTTTTCTTTCTCTTCTGTTTCTTCTTTTTCTTTCTTCTGTTCCTTTTCATTTTTTCTTCTTGATTTTGTATTATCGTTATTTTGTATTATTATTTTCATTGTTATTTGTATTATTATTACTTTATTATTATTATTATTATTATTATTATTATTATTATTATTATTATTATTATTATTTCCATCATCATCATCATCATCATCATCATTATCAATATTTATT
Source organism: Homarus americanus (assembly GCF_018991925.1). NCBI lineage: Eukaryota > Metazoa > Arthropoda > Malacostraca > Decapoda > Nephropidae > Homarus > Homarus americanus. The sequence continues at coordinate 711,970 of NW_024721178.1, read as the reverse complement.
ATTGTGCAACATTTAACACAAACAACACAATAATGGAACAAAATTGAACATAAACTCGGCCTCTGGTATAAACTTCCTGCAGGTATATTGCATTACTTTACACCATTAGTTTTCATTGACCAAACTTGTACCTTACCCTTCTGTAATAAGAATTTGGATCACCTGAAAATGAATCACCTTAATCTAACCTAACTTAACCTAACCTAACCTAACCTAATATCCAGGTATCATTAGAGTGATTAATCTACAGGTGAACTAAAATGGGGTGTCTAATTTTCAGGTGATCCAAGATTTTTTTTCAAAGCGTAACACAAACAACGATGAGGATGCGGGGCTGGAAAGGGTAGAGGGTGGGTGGTGCTGTGTCCTGACCTTACCCTACTAGTCCCAGTGCTGTGTCTTGACCTTACCCTACTAGTCCCAGTGCTGTGTCCTGACCTTACCCTACTAGTCCCAGTGCTGTGTCCTGACCTTACCCTACTAGTCCCAGTGCTGTGTCTTGTGTTAGTTAGTTCACAAAATGATTTGTATAAAAAACATATCATTCCATTAAAGGGCAATTATATGTCATGTTGCCATTACTATTGTACCTCTCTCTCTCTCTCTCTCTCTCTCTCTCTCTCTCTCTCTCTCTCTCTCTCTCTCTCTCTCTCTCTCTCTCTCTCTCTCTCTCGTATCAGGGTCCTGGCCAAGAGAATTATGTGTCACCATCCGCCAGTTTATCCACGAGTGGTGCATTACGTGTTCACATACCAGGGCTGCCCAGCCTTGTGTAAGACGGTAATTCACAGGACTCTCGTGTACCTGGAAACCTTTTTTAACATAGAAGACGAAGCTTACCGGGTATTGTAACAACTTGTAGTGTAGTAGGTTGGTTAAACGTGATTACTACTTCTATTACTACTACTACTATTACTATTACTACTACTCCTTCGCCGCTATTTTATTACCTTAAAATTAAATATCCTAATACATAAGTAGCTAGCCTGGCTGTGATGAGTTAGTTGAGCCGCAGATCTATGTGGCATTCAGTGACTGTTGTCTCAAAGTCGATATCTGCGACTGTTGTCGGCTTTGGGGCCGATGCTTTCGTTCCCTTTAGACAAAGCAATGCAGACCATTCAGCAGAGAGAAGGACAGTCGACATTTCTACCAGGCTGTAACATAACTTCTGGGCTGCTGCTTCCGTTCAGATAACACCTCCCATCCCGCCAGAGGTTGTGAACACCAGAGGATTGAGGCTGCCTTGATCAACGTTCTGAATTCTCTCCCCACTTGCTCTAATCTTGTCGTTCTCGTTCCTCCTGTGTGCAGCATCGAGAGCAGTGACATGCGGCCATGGGATCAAAAATCCTTATGTCAAAAAAGGCTCGCTGTCCCCGCCTCTAGAATCCTCGACGACTGATGTCCACACGGGCTTCGTTGGATGTGTTTGAAATCCTATTACTAAGACTTCTACTTTTTTTTTAAATGGCCTCCAGCCTTCCCCAATAGCCATACCTTCGCCACCATTTTATTACCTTAATATTAAATATTCTAATACATAAATAGCTATTCTAGCTGTGTTGAGTTAGTTGAGCCGCAGATCCGTGCAGCATTCAGTGACTGTTGCCTCATAGTCAATGTCTGCAACTGTTGTCTTCTTTGGGGCCGATGCTCTCGTTCCCCTGAGGCAGAGCAAAGCCGACCTAAGGAGAGAGAAGGACAGTCGACATCTCATCCAGGCTGTAACATAACTTCTGGGCTGCTGCTTCTGTTCGGATAGCACCTCCGCGAGTCTGGCGTAGAAGCATCTTGCATTTGGTCCCATCCCACCAGAGGTTGTGAACACTAGAGGAGCGAATCTGCCTTGATCAACGTTCTGAGTTCTCTCCCCTATACCCTTATCTTGTCGTTCTCGTTCCTCCTGTGTGCAGCATCGAGAGCTAAGTTACGGTGACATTCGGCCATGGGATAAAAAATCCTGATGTCGAAGAAGGCTCGCTGTCCCCGAGTCCAGAATCCTCGAGCACTGACGTCAACACGGGCATCCTTGGATGTGTTTGAAGTCCTATGTTGGAAAATCTCACCTTCCAATGGAAGGAGGGTCGATTCTACCATGACATCACGGCAGATTTCCTTCAACATATTTGCTGTGAGATCCCTTACTTCGTCATGCCTCATGCATATGAAGCCCCCTTTCTTGCACACCATGGCGTGATCGACTTCATAGGAAGAGCCACACACGCATTGGGAGGGCAAACCTTCTACTTGCCTACCGTCCCTTAGAGCAATGGCATCTGTAAATTCTTGTTTATTGAGACTGAAACCATTTGCCCTTATCGGTAACGTAGTTAACCAGTTCGAGGCGCCCACCTCCTGCGCTATAGCTACTTTTTTTTCTTCAAATTCTCTGGTACTTGCAGCATCAGTTGCTGCAACTTACTACTACTACTACTACCGATGTTTCGAATTACTATTGTTATTAATACTGCTTGCGTTACTACTACTACTACTACTACTTATAATAATAATAATAATAATAATAATAATAATAATAATAATAACAATAAAAGTAACAATAATAATAACAATAATGGGTCATATGAACACAATTTTGAAAACTATGCACTAATATTACCTTGAGCTAATGGTCTAGTCACACACCAGCCAGTATGTACGGAGGCAGATTAACACTTCCTGCTCTTGTCACACTGTCTGGTGGGTGACATAGTAACATAACAGCTTAATGCTATATTTAGAGCCACGTTACTTGTATATCAATACACTATTTTAGATGACGTGGTTAATGTTACTATATTGGAATGTTTTGCTGGTGAACGGAAATAAAGTCACAGGAAAAAAAGTTACATGACGTACACATTGACAACACAATATATATATGATGGCAGTGCACGTAGGTTAGGTTAGGTTAGTTTAGTTTTATCCGTGCCTTTTTTCTGTGTCTTTTTTCCTGGATTCGTTTTGCTTTGGTGGTTAAAGTTAGTTTTTGTAACGTTAGGTTAGTTAGGTTAGGTTAAGTTAGGTTGGTTAGGTTAATTTATTTAAGTTACATTAGTTTGGTTAAGTTAGGGTTATTCTTCAACTGATCCACCTTTTATGTGAATTTTGAATTTTTTTTAAGTTTTTCACATACAGCGGTTAGTTTATTGTGCATACCGTCCTGTGTGAGGTAGAGCAAAAAGTATTACAGAGAAGAGGTCATAAAGGTTGTGCATAACAGACCCCAGTGGTTAGGATATTATGGCACTGAATGTTACAGAGTTTTTAAAATATATAATTTGTTTAGTTCTGCATTTAGAGACTGCTATTCACATGAGCGTGATAGATATTCAAGCACATTGTGTTTAGTTCTACAGTATATGAATTGAATTTGCTACTTAGTGCAAAAATGTGAATACAATCTTAATATGTTGGCTATCTTGCCATTAGAGATAAAGTGTTGTGCCATTTCACACACAGTGTGTTTGGACCTGTCCCTAAAAGGTTCTCACACAGTCGAGGACTTAGTGTTGGAGTGTGTGGCCATATATCTGGCCACACACTTTATTTTCAGTCTTGTTTACATCTGCTTGAGGAACACACAACCAGAGGTACTTTTATCCTAACCTTAGTCTAGCGGTCAAATCATCTTGTAATCTAGTGATCTTGTTACTTGCTCCATATACATGTTTCACTTGATACATCTCATCATGGTAAACAATGAATTGACTAGTGCCTGTTTACACTCGTCTGCTTACCTCATCAGCAAATTTGTGAAGAGGTGGGCAGGGGGGGGGGGGCAGGGGGTATCCCAGGTAGCTAGCTAGGAGACCGCCCTGACATACACTCCGTCAGAACGTGTGACTTGTGTTGTGGTGTAGCCAGAAACCTCATTAGTGTGCAGAATCTGTGGTCACGGTTCACTGGCGCCTATACTAAACACGGTACCTCCAGCTGTTTCGGTGAGATTTTCAAGTTCCTTTCCATAGCTTTACACAACCCCCCCCCCTCCAGTGACTAAGTATACCTGTTGTTTTCTTACCTGCCAGAAGCCTATTAATTAGTTTCAATATACCTGAACTTTGACAGGTGTTGAGGAGCTAAACGTTGGCCCAGGTCTATATTAGTTCTGTATCTTGGTAATGTCACTCGCTGTTAAGAGAATGTGTCTAGTTGAGGGAATCTGATTGTACGTCTGATGCTTCCTTATCTCCATTCACCAGTAACAAAAAAAATCAATTTACGATCCTCAGAAAATCCGTGGCCTTGGCGATCAGTCTGGGTTTGAATTCTTAAAGGTTAGGTTAGGTTAGGTTAGGTTAGGTTAGGTTAAGTGAGTTGAATTATTATCGTAATTTGAAAAGTAAGAAAGCGCCGATATGAGTGACTTAAGATACACGAATAATATTAAAATGGCATCAAATTAAACTACGGCTCTATCTTAACTAAATACCTTCACCAGGGATAGAAATTAACACAGAGGATCACCTGAGTATTTTGTACCAAGTATATGTCACCTGAAGAATAACCACGTTAATTAAGGGTTAGTTTACAGGGGCGGATCTAGAGGGGGTTCCGGGGGTTTCCAATACTTTTTCTTTAATTCAGTTTTGTACTCAGGCATTTTGGTATACTAAAAAGTAATTGCTATTGACCTCAGAATATCTCCTAATATCAAGTGCACATAGCTTCAAAATGGCCTCAAAATGCCCATGGTATTGGTCAGATTCCCCCCAGCTGGGTCGGCTCGCTATGCTCGCCATGCTCTCCCACCCACAACTTTGATATTCCTGGATCCGCTCCTGGTTTAGGTTGAATTAGGTACGTAAGATTTGCGTTAGGTTGGTAAATATTCTGGTGAAATAATCTAGGGGGCGAATCATCAGGTGATCCAACACAGAACCCCGGGCTAGTGAAGGAAGAGGGTCACAGGGTACACCTCCCGCCGCCGCTCACCTGTCACCTGCCTCGCCAGTACGCGTTGATTACCATGTTTGATTAATTGTTCCCGTCACTTTAGATGTCATGATAGACACTGCCGATACCTCAACCGACGTTCAATATGGTGGCATCTCAGAGGGAAGCTTAACCTAACCTAACAAAACCAAACCCTCTAGTCTAGTCTGAAAATTCGTGTCTCTTTCCGATTCTTGCCTTGGTTCCGTAACAGGAAGGAGGCCAATTCTGACACCTTCATAATATTTTCCTTTGTCATTTACCACGTTATACTGATAGATTATTATTATTAATAGTAGTAGTAGAAGTAGTGGTAGTAGAAGTAATATTATTATTATTATTATTATTATTATTATTATTATTATTATCATCCCAGAAATCTTGTGTTATTTGGCAATATTTGAGTTTACATGATAGTGTTGACCTCTCTAAGACAAAGGTCAAAATAAATGACCCGTTTTACTGGTTGACTGTACAGTACCAGGTAGTTATTTTCTCTCAAGGAAAACCCGTTTGTTTATCACCAGTATCTGTCAAGTGTTGTGGGAGATAGTGGAAGGAAACTATTGCTCCACCACCACTACTACTACTACTATTACTACTTTTTTTTTCTACGTGGCCTCCAGCCTCCCCCAATAGTCACACCTTCGCCACCATTTAATTACCTTAATATTAAATATCCTAATACATAAGAAGCTATCCTATCTGTGTTAAATTAGTTGAGCCGCAGATCTATGCGGCATTCAGTGACAGTAGCCTCATAGTCAATATCTGCAGCAGTTGTTGGAGTTGGGGCAGAAGCTCTCGTTCCCCTGAGGCAGAGCAAAGCCGACCGAAGGAGAGAGAAAGACAGTCGACATCTCATCCAGGCTGTAACATAACTTCTGGGCTGCTGCTTCTGTTCGGAGATCAACTCCGCGAGTCTGGCGTAGAAACATCTTGCACTTGGTCCCATCCCACCAGAGGTTGTGAACACTAGAGGAGTGAAGCTGCCTTGATCAACGTTTTGAATTCTCTCCCCATATGCCCTTCTCTTGTCGTTCTCGTTCCTCCTATGTGCAGCGTCGAGAGCTAGGTTACGGTGACATGCGGCCATGGGATCAAAAATCCTGATGTCGAAGAAAGCTCGCTGTCCCCGCGTCCAGAATCCTATAGCACTGACGTCTACACTGGCTTCGTTAGATGTGTTTGAAGTCCTGTGTTGGAAGATCTCACCATCCAATGGAAGGAGGGTCGGTTCTACCATGACATCCCGGCAGATTTCCTTCAACATATTTGCTGTGAGGTCCCTTACCTCGTCAGGCCTCATGCATATGAAGCCCCCCTTCTTGCACACCATGGCGTGATCGCCATCATAGGAAGAGCCACACACGCATTGGGAGGGCAAACCTTCTACTGGCCGACCGTCCCTTAGAGCAATGGCATCTGTAAATTCTTGTTTATTAAGACTGAAACCATTTGCCCTTATCGGTAACGTAGTTAACCAGTTCGAGGCGCCCACCTCCTGCACTATAGCTACTTTTTTTTTCAAATTTTCTGGAACCTGCAGCAATAGTTGCTGCAACTTATCATTTTGGCAGTGCTGTCGATCTGTCGTAATGGACCTACGAATCTTATTTACTTCGCTAGTATCCACTTCCCCTGTTGCAGTCTGGGCTATTATGTGGTCCGTGAGGACTGCCGTGAGCTTAAGTGAATTTTGATGTTCAGTGGCAGCAATCTCCTCTGGATTTGTCAGTCCCATCCCTCCCAGTCTTGGTGGAAGTGCAAGAAGTGCTCTTTTTGCTGGGGTTAAGTCAGGGTGTTTCACTAATTTGGGAATGAACTTGACACTGATAGCTTCTTCCAGAGGGTGGAGGAGGGGTCCAATATCAGGGATAGTACGCATCAGGCAGTTCCAGCGATGCTTGACTCCATGGGTGAATGCAGCAAAGGCCGCATGTGGCTCTGTGTTAGCAATCTCAGACAGAGCTTGGATTTCACTAACCCACTCATTCACCTTTCCCGCTACATACTCGGTCTTGAAGTCCGTAGTGCCAATTACTGCACCTAGATGTCTTTGGCCGTCCTTAGTTATTTTGACCTCACTTCCGCCAAAAACTTCCAATGCCCGTTCATAATGTTCTGGCTTCACGATGAGGAAGGACTTGCTGGCGTTTGGGTGGTACCCTATTTGTGGACCTCGCGATGTTACCAAGTCCCACCACTTTTTGATGCCCTCCACTTTTCCTGCTCCTGTAAGGTCATCAGCATATGCCACTTGTTTGACCCCAGTTGTTTCAAATTTTATTTCTTGTTGGAGCACTGATAGGCCAATTGCATACATTGCCATTGCAACGGGGTCCCCCTGTGTTGTTCCCTCGGTCGACTGTAAGATGGTATCACCTCTTAGAGCCTTGTTATTTACTATGTAGAGGTCTGATGGATTCCTATACGAATTTTCAACATACATCGCAAAGCTTGGACACTTGATCTTGATGTTGTGCAGTGCAGCCTTGCGGTTAAGTATGTTGAATGCGTTTGAAGCATCCACCAGGAGAACAGCCTCACAATCACGCTGCTCAAATATCAATCTCATGGCGTGAATGGCAGCCTCCCCACCAGCCTGGTGGCCAGCACACACTTGTAGGTTCCCTGCTGCTGCCCTGACATCATCCTTTACCACCTCCATTATGCATTTTCCGATGATCCGCCTCAGCACTTACCCCACCCCTATAGGTCTACTATTACTACTACTACTATACTTCTACTTCAATTACCTCTAGTACTACTACTACTACAACAACTTACTATAGTTATGGAAGTCTTATAAGTACAAATTTTGACGCAGTTTTTAACCAACATATTCGTGTCGTAGCTTAAGTGAGCCAGTTGGATACGCTCTCATATTTCCAATTAGGAAGAAAAAACTTTACATACGAACCCTTGAGAACCCGCGTACAGGCCTCTAGAGAAATCAGGGAAGGATGGCTTGATACACTGATCATTCATCAACATCCCCTGAATGATGGCTTATCGACCTACAAGTTCCCGGTGTAAATAACTAACAAGAAATTTAATGCGTCGAGCAATGATAAAATAGAGTTAAATAGATGTTACTTTGAGGTGAGGATACAGCGTGTAAACATGTCCCCCCCATCCCCCACCCCCCCCCAAAAAAAAAATTGGGTCTGTAATCACGGGGTACAGTAAAGTAGGATTATCACCCCCTAAGCTGATCTGAATCTTAGTGGAAATATAAAAATCTCAATATTTATGTTTATCTATGGTTTGTAAATGCTTTATATAATCATAGGGTTTTTGTGTCTCATTATTTTAAAAGGACCGACGGAACTGTGGGATTTTGGTCATCTGCCTTTATTTGGATATGAAATAAATGACCTGAGTTTATTAGCTTTATCATAGGAACAATGGCTGGACTTCTCTATCTCCCCAAGGACCCAGATTACGTTAGTTCTGTATCTGATAATTACACCGCGAGTTTTAAAGGGACTGTGTTCTTTTTAATGGGACGCTGATTATCTCGCCGCCGTGTCTTCTGGACCACAACAGGAAGGCAAAATCACAGTCGTTGGATTCCATCTTTACTAAACCTGAGATAATGTTTCGACGTCTAATGCCCCCTTGAATATTTATTTCTTATTGGGATACTGATTACTACTTTCGTATTTATATTTCTTATCGGATGCCCTATCATGATCTCTAGCTTGTCAAACGTCTAGATTGTTAGCTCGTATTAGTTAATGGAATTTATATCTTTAAAGTGACTATTTTGCTGTTGTTGGACCATTAGTAATAGGGTCACGTTCCGGGACCACAGTTCGGCAATAATACCAGTCATTGGACCTCAGGGGGTTGCTAACGTCACATCCACCACCACACCTCCTCGCTCTACCCCCACCTGCTGTCAGCCCCGTCCACCACCACACCTCCTCGCTCTACCCCCACCTGCTGTCAGCCCTGTCCACCACCACACCTCCTCGCTCTCTCCCCACCTGCTGTCAGCCCCGTCCACCACCACACCTCCTCGCTCTACCCCCACCTGCTGTCATCCCCGTCCACCACCACACCTCCTCGCCTCTACCCCCACCTGCTGTCATCCCCCATCCACCACCAACCTCCTCGCTCTACCCCCACCTGCTGTCACCCCGTCCACCACCACACCTCCTCGCTCTACCCCACCTGCTGTCAGCCCCGTCCACCACCACACCTCCTCGCTCTACCCCACCTGCTGTCAGCCCATCCACCACCACACCTCCTCGCTCTACCCCCACCTGCTGTCATCCCCCATCCACCACCACACCTCCTCGCTCTACCCCCACCTGCTGTCAGCCCCGTCCACCACCACACCTCCTCGCTCTACCCCCCACCTGCTGTCATCCCCATCCACCACCACACCTCCTCGCTCTACCCCCCACCTGCTGTCACCCCCGTCCACCACCACACCTCCTCGCTCTACCCCCACCTGCTGTCATCCCCCATCCACCACCACACCTCCTCGCTCTCACCCCCACCTGCTGTCATCCCCCATCCACCACCACACCTCCTCGCTCTACCCCACCTGCTGTCATCCCCATCCACCACCACACCTCCTCGCTCTACCCCCACCTGCTGTCATCCCCCATCCACCACCACACCTCCTCGCTCTACCCCACCTGCTGTCATCCCCCATCCACCACCACACACCTCGCTCTACCCCCACCTGCTGTCATCCCCCATCCACCACCACACCTCCTCGCTCTACCCCCACCTGCTGTCATCCCCATCCACCACCACACCTCCTCGCTCTACCCCCACCTGCTGTCATCCCCATCCACCACCACACCTCCTCGCTCTACCCCCACCTGCTGTCATCCCCATCCACCACCACACCTCTCGCTCTACCCCCCACCTGCTGTCATCCCCATCCACCACCACACCTCCTCCTCTCACCCCCACCTGCTGTCATCCCCATCCACCACCACACCTCCTCGCCTCCACCCCCACCTGCTGTCATCCCCATCCACCACCACACCTCCTCGCTCTACCCCCCACCTGCTGTCATCCCCCATCCACCACCACACCTCGCTCTACCCCCCCACCCGTCATCCCCATCCACCACCACACCTCCTCGCTCTACCCCCACCTGCTGTCATCCCCATCCACCACCACACACCTCCTCGCTCTACCCCCACCTGCTGTCATCCCCATCCACCACCACACCTCCTCGCTCTACCCCACCTGCTGTCATCCCCCATCCACCACCACACCTCCTCGCTCTACCCCCACCTGCTGTCATCCCCATCCACCACCACCACACCTCCTCGCTCTACCCCCACCTGCTGTCATCCCCCCATCCACCACCACACCTCCTCGCTCTACCCCCACCTGCTGTCATCCCCCATCCACCACCACACCTCCTCGCTCTACCCCCACCTGCTGTCATCCCCGTCCACCACCACACCTCCTCGCTCTACCCCCACCTGCTGTTCCCCATCCACCACCACACCTCCTCGCTCTACCCCACCTGCTGTCATCCCCCATCCACCACCACACACCTCCTCGCTCTACCCCCACCTGCTGTCATCCCCCATCCACCACCACACCTCCTCGCTCTACCCCCACCTGCTGTCATCCCCGTCCACCACCACACCTCCTCGCTCTACCCCCACCTGCTGTCATCCCCGTCGTTGTGGACTTGACTGAATTGGTTCTCGATCTTGAGTGAGTGTGTGGCAGTGATAGATAATAGAACCGAGCGATACCCCCCTACCCCCTTTTTTTGAGACGCTTGATTATAGGTCCGCTTCTTGGGGACCAGAACACAACGTCAGAATCACCCAACATTATACCTCATGCTGTCAAAAAGTCTGAATTACCTCCAGTCATTAATACATAATGGGAACTAACGCTCTAAAGAGGTAGTTCCGCTCTTCCTGTACGCTCGTTACCTGAGGACCACAACAGGAAGCCCAAATCACAGCCCTGACAGTTGGTAGTGGGGATAGATAGGCGACATAAAATAAATCAAGGGCGAATTCCTGGGTTAATGACTGTGTTTATAATATCTGGGAGGTGAGACTTGCGGCTGACGGTCCTGAGGAAAAAATATTTCGCTGCTGGCTGGTTGCAAGTGTTGTTATTCTGTTGCAGGAGTTTTATGCAATATGACACCTACATTGTTTATTTCTTCATTTATTTCTTCATTTCATATGTTTTGTGGCTGTTGTATCTGGGAGGCAAAAGGTTTCAGAGCTTTGTTATTGGCTGGTTGGAAATATTGTTGCTGTGGTTGCAGGAGTTTCGTGCAATATGGCTTCAGTATTGTTGTGCTTTTTTCTGTTTTAGTGGATTTCAAAAACCTTCGCTGTTGTACGATTTTTATACAATATGATTCCTACATTTTTGTATTTTATATTGAATTTGAAAAAAAATATCTTTTATACCTGCAGTTGTTGTATCTGTTGTGGTGTGATTTTAAATCCAATATTACACCAAACTGTTGGATTTTTTCTTGGATATCAAAAACCTTCTCTGTTTATAAAATATGTACGAGCTGTTTGGTACTTTTATCCAGCATGACACCTAATATCTTTTTTTATAAATACATTTCAAAAACGTTCGCTCAGTGTAGCAAGGTTCTCATGAAGTATGTAACATAATTTTATCTAACGAATTTCAAAGACCAATTTTGTGTTTACAGGTGTTATTGTACAAGTCTTATACACTATCACACTTCATATTAGATTTACCTTACAATTGATGTAAATAGTTTCGGTTTTGACTGTGCCAGATGCTGCTGTTATCATGGGACATAAACTCAATATCAGATTCAAAACTTTTATTCAGAACGCAACAATACAGGTACAGTACACTCTCAGGTACAAGTAACTTACAGGTACAGTTTACTCTCAGGTACAAGTAACTTACAGGTACAGTACACTCTCAGGTACAAGTAACTTACAGGTACAGTACACTCTCAGGTACAAGTAACTTACAGGTACAGTACACTCAGGTACAAGTAACATACAGGTACAGTACACTCTCAGGTACAAGTAACTTACAGGTACAGTACACTCTCAGGTACAAGTAACTTACAGGTACAGTACACTCTCAGGTACAAGTAACTTACAGGTACAGTACACTCAGGTACTAGTAATTTACAGGTACAGTATACTCTCAGGTACAAGTAACTTACAGGTACAGTACACTCTCAGGTACAAGTAACTTACAGGTACAGTTTACTCTCAGGTACAAGTAACTTACAGGTACAGTACACTCTCAGGTACAAGTAACCTACAGGTACAGTACACTCTCAGGTACAAGTAACTTACAGGTACAGTACACTCAGGTACAAGTAACATACAGGTACAGTACACTCTCAGGTACAAGTAACTTACAGGTACAGTACACTCTCAGGTACAAGTAACTTACAGGTACAGTACACTCTCAGGTACAAGTAACCTACAGGTACAGTACACTCTCAGGTACAAGTAACTTACAGGTACAGTACACTCTCAGGTACAAGTAACTTACAGGTACAGTACACTCTGAGGTACAAGTAACCTACAGGTACAGTACAGTGATTCCAGCATTTATACATGAACGGACCCTGACCACTCTCATTAGTATACACGACGAAGAGGTAAGTCAATGTGTACGCTAAGATTAAACCAGTGTTGTGTATATGTGCAAGTTGGGGAAGTGTCTTAGGCAATACACGATGCTTGACCACAGAGAGAAGATTGTACCCAGTCACTCAGCTCCCTGTTGCTTCATATATTATTATCATTCTCTCGTTGTTGTTTTTTTTGTCTATTTCCTCTTTTTTAATGTGCCTGTGCCCCCCCCTGTTCCACTCCCACACAGTAGAAGAGGTTAGGTTAGGTTAGGTTAGGTTAGTTTAGGTTAGGTTAGGTTAGATCAAGTTAGGTTTGATCAAGTTAGGTTACGTGAACGTTAGGTATTTAATTATCAGGTGAAATATGGTGTGTACAATACCTGGCTGTTGTTGCTGCTACTATACTTAAGGACTTTTAAACACTGTAAACACTACATTTACACACTTATTAATATATTGTAAATCAAGACTCTTTATGATCGTAGTGGGAGCGTTGTTATGATGGTGGTCACATTATGAAGGTTAGAACACACGTGACTTCCGCTTACGAGTTCTACAGCGGAAGTGTGAGCTGTGTACTGAAGGTGTAGTCTTTAGTGTTGCCTGTAATGAATCAAACACGGTATACAATACATAAACCCGCTTACAAGTTGAGTCTATTTTGTTTTTTGCTTTAGGGTTTTTGTTTCATCTATAGAAATCAGGTGTGGTGGTACGGACATATGAAGCGATTGGAACGTGATAAATACCCCCAGCAAGGAAGTGAAATAAATATAGAGCAATGGAAAGATAATAGGAGACGAAACAATGTGGGAGATGTTATAAGAGAGACACAGCAAGAGACGAAAGAGCATGGAAAGTGTATTAAGAAGAGAAATAACAACAAACAAGAGACATATCTGATACAGGATCGATTAATGACACACACTGAGGAGAGAGAGAGAGAGAGAGAGAGAGAGAGAGAGAGAGAGAGAGAGAGAGAGAGAGAGAGAGAGTGACAGACAAACAGAGAGAGATAAACATTCAGACATTAAGAAAGAAAGATACAGAAAAGAAGAGAGAAAGAGAGGGAAGGATGGGCATGGATAAGTGGCCAAGTAACCTATAAAATTGGCTCATATAATTGGATGGAATGAATGGAGTGCTCTGATTGGTCGAGAGCGTCTGAGGTCGTTAACTAGTTGGCGTCGGTCGCTTCTCTATAAGACACATTAATAGAATTGAATTATTACCCAGAACGACGGAGATCAAGTGTGTGTGTGTGTATGTGTGTGTGTGTGTGTGTGTGTCACTAACCAACCATTTCCGCGGTGTAGTTTATTTCACATAATCTAACCTAAATTAACCTCCGCAGGTAGAGTTAGGGTATTTAATCATCAGGTGAAATAAACTCAGGTGTCTAATCATCAGGTGATTCATTAAAAATACTAAAACAGTCATGGACATGTATGTTTTAATATAGTGTGGTGTAGAGGTGAAACTCCTATGTTACAGTGAGTAGCAGACACCCTTCACAGGTACCATCACTTTGTTTACATTGATGGTTTAAAAGTTATAATTATTGAGTCAGTACACGCACACACCTCAGAACACACCCACTCTCAGTACACGCACACACCTCAGAACACACCCACTCTCAGTACACGCACACACCTCAGAACACACCCACTCTCAGTACACGCACACACCTCAGAACACACCCACTCAAATTCCATCTTTTATTTTGTGTGTTATGAAGGGAGAGAGTTGCGTGTCCTCCCTTTGGTGTTTTGCTGAAGCCCTTTTCCACACACGTAGGGAACTCTCACCTTTAACACGGTGTACGTAAGAGTTATAGTTCTTAAACAGGTGTATGCGGGGTTCAGGTGAGATGTGGGACTGTCACCTTTAATGCACTGTAAGTAAGAGTTATTATAGCTGTTCAGGGAGAGTGAGACTGTATGTGGATGTAGCTCAGACACGGAACTATCACCTTTAACTGGTGGTCACTGGGTGCTATAGTTCTTTAACAGGTGTGTGTGTGTGTGTGTGTGTGTGTGTGTGTGTGTGTGTGTGTGTGCTCTCGTTGCTAAGACACGGGACAACCACCTTTAAAACACTGTTACTAAGGGTTAGAGTTCCTTAGTAGGTATGAGTTCGTGTTGCCTAGGTGATATTATTCAGGGTGGGATCAAGTATCCAGAGAGCCACAACCATCAGGTAATATCCCCATGATAAAGCCTCATTGATAACAGACGATGCTCCGAGTACATGATAAATCAATAAGTTACTATGGTAACTATTGCTGCTAACACTAATGACCTGACTGTATTTAACAACATGGGGTAACTTTAAAGTAGAATTTGATTGTTATAGGTTAAACTACCACTAGTATGTTGTTGCCACTGAAGATTATTTATACTTATACTGTACCTAAACTTTTGTAACTATAGTGTTTATTGTGTTACAGCACCACCTGTATGAGACTGTAACCTCAAGATAATTACTGTACGTTTACCTCTCACCTCTGTCTTCCATATTAAAACACCTGTAATATACTTTAGCAAGATAATTACTGTATCTGTTACCTAATACCAGTCTCTTCAATGTTAAAACACCTGTGATATACTGTAACAAGATAATTACTATACCTGTTACCTTATACCTCTGTCTCTTCAATGTTAAAACACCTGTAATATACTGTAACAAGATAATTACTATACCTGTTACCTTATACCTCTGTCTCTTCAATGTTAAAACACCTGTAATATGCCCTAACCACAGGTGGCTTACTGTACCGCCTATCAAAATCTGATCTTGTACTGATAATTTTTCATAAGTTAGTGATAACAAATGTGTGGTGGAGGTGGTGGAGGACAAGCCACACCGCCACCCAACTGAGGTCTGCCATTACTTGCTCCACTGAACTTTATTCCTCACCATAAAATATTACCCTCGTCAGCGACAATAATCCGGTTTAACTTTTTTGTGAGATATTTTAATGAATACTCGAGTTACAGTAACTTGATCACGTGAAGATTAGACACCCTAACTTATTTCTTCTGGAGGTTACATACCTTAACCTAACGTTGACCTTACTGAACATACCTTAACCTAACGTTGACCTAACTGAACATACCTTAACCTAACGTTAACATAACCTAATCTACCCAAATATAACCTAACACTAACCTAATCTACCCAAATATAACCTAACACTAACCTAATCTACCCAAATATAACCTAACACTAACCCAATCTACCTAAATATAACCTAACACTAACCTAATCTACCTAAATATAACCTAACACTAACCTAATCTACCCAAATATAACCTAACACTAACCTAATCTACCCAAATATAACCTAACACTAACATAATCTACCCAAATATAACCTAACACTAACCTAATCTACCCAAATATAACCTAACACTAACCTAATCTACCCAAATATAACCTAACACTAACCTGATCTACCCAAATATAACCTAACACTAACCTAATCTACCCAAATCTACCCTAACCTAACCCTCACCTAGCCTACCTTAACCTAACGCTGACCTAACCTAATCTACCCAAACTTAAACTAAGCTAACGGTAACCTAATCTAACCTAGCTAAATCAACTCTAACCTAACCTAACCTAACCTAACTTCCCCCAGGTAGCGTTTGGGTGTTTAATCTTCAGGTGAAATAAGCTGGGGTGCCTAAGCTTCATGTGATTCCAATGATTTTATGCAGAATAATTTGGTAACCATGTACGTAGTGTGATAATCGTGTACGTAGTGTGATAACCATGTACGTAGTGTGATAATCGTGTATGTAGTGTGATAATCATGTACATAGTGTGATAACCATGTACGTAGTGTGATAATCGTGTACGTAGTGTGATAACCATGTACGTAGTGTGATAACCTTGTACGTAGTGTGATAATCGTGTACGTAGTGTGATAACCATGTACGTAGTGTGATAACCTTGTACGTAGTGTGATAATCGTGTACGTAGTGTGATATTCATGTACGTAATGTGATAACCATGTGAAAGTCTACAGCACCAGCCCCCAAAAACGTTCATCTTTTCACGCTGACCAAAACGGTTCTTGATTTCACACCTTATTGTTTAATGTTATATAATAATCATCCTACTTTTCCTCTTCCTCCTCTTTCTCTTCCTTCTTCTTCTTCTTCTTCTTCTTCTTCTTATTTACTTTCGGTACACCTAGTGTGATTAGATTAGGTTAAGCTGGGTTGGGTTATGTTAAGTTAGTTTATGTTATGTAATGTTACGTTTGGTTGTTACTTTTGGTTATGTGGTTATGTTATGTTTGCTTATGTTATGTTGGGTTATGTTACGTTTGGTTATGTCATGTTGGTTTAGGTTATGTTACGTTTGGTTATGTCATGTTGGGTTAGGTTACGTTTGGTTATGCCATGTTGGTTTAGGTTATGTT
>NW_024721178.1:682500-690000 GCF_018991925.1 Homarus americanus | reverse complement strand
TCTTCTGTCTTTCTGCTTTTCTCTCTGCCTGTCGTCTATTTTCGCCTTCCTGTCCGTCTTCATTTTTCTTCTGTCTGTCTGTCTTTCTGCTTTTCTTCATCTGTCTCGTCTCTTCTTCTGTCTGTCTGCTCTCTTTCTCTCTCTCTCTCTCTCTCTCTCTGTTCACAACCAGGCCATAAGAATATATCATACATTAGTCATAAAGTGATTAAAATCGTGGTCTCGCACGAGTCGTATCTCTGAGGTTCTACATTGGCTGTTAGCGATAAGGAGAGATGATAGCGATAGATAAGGCTCGCTTTCCTCCTGCCTTATCGCCTCACGTCTCGTCCTCCCTTCCCCCTTCTTCCCGGTAACATAGGTGAGATAACGAGTTCCCTATATCACCAGGCGATAGACGATTTACCGAACTTTATTAATATTACCGATTTTTGAGAATGTGTAGATGATATAGGATTATTAAAAGTATCTATCTATCTATCTATCTATCTATCTATCTATCTATCTATCTATCTGAGCACATGATGTCTAGACAGGATGAAGGAGGCACCTGTTGTGGTCAGTCCTGGTGGTTGGGCTGAACACCTCAGCTTTAACCCTCCCCACCCCACACCTCCCTTCCACCCCCACACCTCCCCTTCCCCACATCCCTCCACCCCCACACCCTCCCCTCTCCCCCCATCACACACCCCACACACCCTCCCTCTCCACCCCTCACCCCCCTCTTCCCCTCACACCTCCCCCTCACCCACACCACACCTCCTCTTCCACCCTCACACCTCCCTCCACCCCTCACCCTCCTCTCTCATCACACACCTCACACCCCCTCCCCTCCACACCTCACACCCTCCCTCTTCCACCCCACACCTCCCTCTTCCCCCACCCCACACACCTCCCCTTCCACCCCTCACACCTCTTCCACCCCTCCCTCTCCACACTCACACCCCTTCCACCCCTCACACCTCCTCTTCCACCTCACACCTCTCTTTCCTCATCACACACCTCACACCTCCCTCTTCCACCCCTCACACCTCTTCCACCCCACACCCCTCCCCACACACCACACCCCCTCCACCCCCACACCCCCTCCACCCCACACCCCCTCTCCCCATCACACACCCACACCCCTCCCACCCCACCTCCCCCCCTTCCACCCCACAACCCCCCTTCCCCACACCCAACCCCTTCCACCCACACACCTCCCTCTTCCACACCCACACCCCCTCCACCCCCACACCCCTCCACCCACACCTCCCTCTTCCCACCCCACACCTCTCCACCCCCTCACACCTCCCCTTCCACCCCACACCCTCTTCCACACCTTCACACCTCTTCCACCCTCACACCCCCTCTTCCACCCTCACACCTCCTCTCATCACACCACACCCCCTCTTCCACCCCACACCTCTCTCCACCCCATCACTCTTCACACACCACACCTCCCTCTTCCACCCTCACACCTCCCTCTTCCACCTCACACCCTCTTCCACCCTCACACCTTCCTCTTCCACCCCACACCTCCCTCTTCCCCCCTCACCCTCCCTCTCTCATCACAACCCCACACCCTCTTCCAACCCCACACCCTCTTCCTCATCACACCCCACACCTCCCCTCCACCCCACACCTCCTCCACCCTTCACTCCCCCACACCTCTTCCCCATCACACCTCCACTCTTCCACCCCCACCTCTCCCCTCACACCCACACACACCTCCCCTCCACCCTCACACCTCCTCCACCCCACCCTCTCCTCATCACACCCCACACCTCCCTCTTCCACCCCACCTCCCCTCTTCCCCACACCCCACACCTCCCTTCACCCCACACCTCTTCCACACCTCCCCTCTTCCACTCTCACACCTCCTCTTCCCACCTCACACCTCCCTCTTCTCACATCACACCCTCACACCTCCCTTCCACCTCACACCCCTCCTCTTCCACCTCACACCTCCCTCTTCCACCCCACCTCTTCACCTCACCTCCTTCCACCCTCACACCTCCCTCTTCCTCATCACAACCTCCCCACACCTCTTCACCTCACACTCCCCCACACTCTCTTCCTCATCACACCTCATACCTCCCACTTCCCACCCCCCCTCACTCACCAGTCAGCTGAGCGGTGTGGGTTGTGCCTGTCAGTCTGTCTGTCTGTCTGTCTATGTCTCGGCTTCTATCTGTTTATATAAATATCATTGTGTATGTGTGTGTGTGTGTGTGTGTGTGTGTGTGTGTGTATGTGTGTGTGTGTGTGTTTGTCTGTAATTTTCTCTCTTTTGTCCTTCCTATTTGCCTGTCTCTCTGCCTCTCCTCCCTTCCTACCTCCTGTTTTTTTACCCTTACAATTATATTACTGGCAATATTGATAAAAGGAAAGTGGTGATTCGATTAAATAAAGAAAAATAGAGAGAGAGAGAGAGAGAGAGAGTGTGTGTGTGTGTGTGTGTGTGTGTGTGTGTGTGTGTGTGTATGTGAAGGGTTCATCAGGCACATGATTGTAAGTGGTGTGAAGTGGGATGGTAGTAGATGGTAGTATGCAGTGTGTGAGAGGGTATGGTAGTGGAAGTGTGCAGGTGTATGTGAAGACGTGTTGAAAATAGGACTGCATTTGTACTCCTATGATACACACACACACACACACACACACACACACACACACACACACACACACACACACACACACACTCACACACACACAAATTGGTAGATATAATAGACCTATTCCTGGAGGCGGCCAATCAGGGGCACTCATATCCTCACGTAAACAACTCACTACAACGATGATTGGCAGAAAGTTAACCAATCACACAGGAACTTATGTATGACGATGAGAGTTCACCAATCACAATTACTAATCATAAACAATTGGATCTACATTACCAAACAATAACAAAAGCTATAATAACTAGCTGTAGCTATTAATTTAGGTCTTTGTCACTAGTCAAAAGTATAAACAAACTCTATGATAACTAATGAAAGCTAAACCAGATTATCTTATGGCTGAACAAAGCTATGAACAGATTCCGGTGAACAAAGCTATGAACAAATTCTCTTATGGAAAGCTATGAACAGATTCTCTTATGACTGGACAAAGCTATGAACAGATTCTCTTATGACTGGACAAAGCTATGAACAGATTCTCTTATGACTGAAATGAACAGATTCTCTTATGACTGGACAAAGCTATGAACAGATTCTCTTATGACTGGACAAAGCTATAGATTCTCTGATCATGGAAAAGCTATGAACAGATCTTCATGGGTAAACAAAGCTATAAACAGAATATTATACACAGCTATAATAAGATTTACACAGGCAACTTATATTGGTATGTAATGTGGGTAGAGAGAGGGAGGGGGAGGGTGGTGAGGAGCATAAGGGAAAGGGAGAGAGGAGTCAAATAAAGACGGGAAGAGGGTATGGAAAGAGAAGAGTCATGGGAGAGGAGGTAAGTAGGGAGAGAGGAAGAGGGGGGAGAGGGGGAATATGGGAGGTAAGAGGTAGGAGAAGGAGTAGAAGTAGAGGGGTGAGAGGTTATAGGGGAGGGAAAAGTAGAAAAGGAGGGTATGAGAAGGTAAATAAGGGAGGGAGAGAGAAAAAGAGGGGGAAGGGGTGGGTATGGGAGGGAGGGGGATGAGAAGGGGAGAGGAGAGGAGAGAGGAGGTGAAAAGTAGGAGGGGAGGGAAGTACCTGGGTTAAGCTACTCTCACTCAGGTATATTGTTTAAATCCAGCTGAGTGGGATCAACACCAAGGGTGTGGGGGGGAGGAGGAGGCTTCCGTCATGTTCTCTCACCACAACCACCACGACCTCACTACCACCACCACCATCACCTCACTATCATTACCACCATTCCACCACCACTACTCTGCCAACGCAGCCACCACCAACCACCACCACCCTGACGCCGCAGCCACCACCACCACCACCATCTACTACCATCACTCACACCACACACCACCACCATCACCTTCTTGTTGTTGGTGGTTCTCTTCATTCCTTACTCTACCCTTCCTATCCCCTTTTCTTTACGCTAAAGGGAAAGGGCATACCGTTGTGATTCCTTATCCATTTCTCTTCCTCTATTCTCCACCTCTTCCTCCTCCTTCTTTCTTTTCTCTCTCCTCTCCTTCTCACTTACCTCTCTCCACCATCCCTCACCCCTCCTCACCACACGTTAAAGGAAGTGTATATCGGTGATTCCCCTCCTTCCTCTTCCTCCTCTTCCTTCCTTCCTTCCTTCCTTCCCTCCTCCTCACCACCAACTTATGAGGGAAGGCTTGAAGTATGTGTCTCTAGGACTCTTCTGATCCACTCTTCTCTCACCTTCCTTCCTTCTTCCTTCCTGTCTGTTCTTTCACCACAGGTAGGATACCCCTACACATGTTAAGTGTGGGGTGGAGGGAGGAGGGTGGGAAGATGGAGAAAAAGAGGGAAGATGGAGGATGGAGATGGAGGGTGAAGATGGAAGGATGGAGGGAAGGAGGAGAAGGAGGAGGAGGAAGGTGAAGGTATGGAGGGAAGATGGAAGGTATGGAGGGAAGGTGGAGGGTAGAAGGGAGGGTATGGAGGGAAGGTGGAGGGTAGGGCTAAAGCACTACAGGTCAGTCACTCAACAGGAGGCGGTAAGGGGGTCTGCAAACGGCCAATTCCTTTTGTATTTTGGAAGAGACTTATTGAGGAAGGGGAGAAGGAGAGGAGGAGAGAGAGAATGGAAAGAGATAGATAAGGGAGAGGGGGGAGAGAGAGAGGAGGAAGAGGGATGTGAAGGAGGGAAAGAAAGAGAGGGAAGGGGATAGGGGGAAGAGGTGAGAACGAGGAAGAAAGAAAGCGAGGGAAGTTTACGAACGAGAGGGAAATGGTGAGGGAGAGGGGAGAATGAAAGGGAGAGGGAGAGAATGAAAGAGGGAGAGGGAGAGAATGAAAGAGGAAGGATAAAATGAAAGAGGAAGAGGGGAGGATGAAAGGGAGAGAGAGAGAAATATAAGAGGAGAAGAACTGTAGAAGGGTTGACAGAGGAGGAGGAGGAAGAACAAACGGGAAGAGAAAAGAAAAAAAAGATGAAGACATGAGAGGAGTAAGGAAGAGAACAGGGAAGGGAGGAGGAGGAGGGGAAGATTAGAGGAATTTGAGAGAGATGTGGGTTAAGGGAGATAGAGAGGTAAAGATAGAAAAAAATAAGAGAGAGAGAGAGAGAGTAAGGAGAAGAATGGAAGAAGAGAGACAGAAAGAAGAAATAAAATAGATAGATAGGTAGATAAATAGATAGATAGATAGAGAGAGAAAAGAGAGAGAGAGAGAGAGAGAGAGAGAGAGAGAGAGAGAGATAATTGGTATCAACTCCTATGTTAAACTCGTGACCTTTCTTTGTGTTGGTGTGACAAAAGATAATTGTTTGTATAACACGGCGACTGTTATGTTGAGAGAGAGAGAGAGAGAGAGAGAGAAAAGGGTGATAACAATCGGGAGAGACAGACAGACTGACAGAAAGACAGAGACAGACTGACAGAAAGACAGAGAGACAGACAGAGCACAGAACTGCGACACCTTAACCGCATCCTCCACCACCCAAGATTAACATTCATTCTTCCCTATTACTGCGTCCCTCCCTCCCTCCCCCTTCCTCCACTCCTTCTGTTCCTCAACCTCTCTCTCCTTCCTCCTGATCCTCCTCTCTCTTTCTCACCTCCCTTTACCCCTCCTTTCCTCCTGCATTCCTCCCTCTCCGTCCCCTCCCCTCTCCAACATAACCGTCCCCTGTCCCTCTCACGGCTACCGGTCTCTCTCTCTCCCACACCTCATCTTCCTGTTTCTCTTCCTTCTTTAATTCACCCATTATTAATCCGGTTTTTTTCCTCCCCTCCCTCCCTCCTTCTATTTTCTCGCTTCATCCTCCTCTTTTCCTCACTCCCATCAGTTTTCCTCCCTCTCACTATATCATCTCTTCTTCTTTATTATTTTAAGTCCTTTTTCCACTTCTCCTCTCTCCTCTCTCCCCCTTTCTCTCCCTCCCTCTCCTCTCTTCCCCTTCTACTCACCCCCTTCCACCCACTTCTTTCCTTCCTCCACCTCCCTCTTCTTCCCTTTCGTTCCCATCTCATCTCTCTATTTCACCCACCCTT
Source organism: Homarus americanus (assembly GCF_018991925.1). NCBI lineage: Eukaryota > Metazoa > Arthropoda > Malacostraca > Decapoda > Nephropidae > Homarus > Homarus americanus. Next base: position 683,882 of record NW_024721178.1, on the reverse strand, counting down.
TTTTTCTTTCTCCTTTCCCCTCCTTTCGCTTTCTTTCCCACCTTCCTCCTTCCCTCCCCCTCCTTTTCCCCCTCTTCATTTCATTCCTCTCTCTCTCTTTTCCACCTCCCTTCTTCTATCTCCTTCCTTTCTCCTCATCTCCTTTACTTTTTCATTCACTGTATCTCATTCAATTTTAGCTCTCACAATTTACCTCTCCTTCCTCATCTCAACTCAACACAGTCCATTACCTGTGAGTGGTTCATGGTTCCAGGGTGGTTCATGGTTCCAGGAATATTCATGGTTCCAGGGGGGTGGTTTTAGTCCAAGGATGGTTCCAGGAGGAATGGTTCATGGTTCAGGGGATGGTTCATGATTCCAGGGGAGTGGTTCGTGGTTTCAGGGAGTGGTTCGTGGTTCCAGGGGAGTGGTTCGTGGTTTCAGGGGATGGTTCATGGTTCCGGGGATGGTTCATGGTTCCAGGGGATGGTTCATTGTTCCAGGGGAGGGTTCATGGTTCCAGGGAGTGGTTCATGGTTCCAGGGGAGTGGTTTGTAGTTCAGGGGATGGTTTTAGGGTCCAGGGACGGTTCATGTGGTTCTTAGGGTCCAGGTGATGGTTCATGGTTCCAGGGGATGGCTCATGATTCCAGTGAATGGCTCATGGTTCCAGGATGGTTCATGGTTCCAAGGGAATGGTTCATGTAGTTCTATATAATCTACTGGAGCTGATTCTTCACACACACACACACACACACACACACACACACACACACACACACACACACACACACATTATCCCTCCCTCTATAAAAATATAATATTAACTAAACAGCCTTTTCAGACAAGTTACTCTTTCATGTCATACAATATATCCAGGTCAGATAAAAGCCTTTTTGTACACATATATTTTTAAAGAGTTTCCCAGACGTGTTATTTTGCATTTTTTTTCTAACTTTCTGTTCTAGTCAATGTTATTATTCTTGTTTTGTTTTTAGATAGAGAGAGGATGGAGGTTTGGAGAGAGAGATAGAGAGAGGTGAATCAAGCATCTGTAGAGGGGAAGAAAGAGGGGAAGATGAATCACGTACCTTTAAGAGAGAGAGAGAGGATGACTCAATCACCTGTAGAGGAGAGAGAGAGAGAGAGGAAGAAAGCCTGTGGACCGCTCTGGTGGTGGGGGGCCACTGCCCTGTGGACTGACTGACGCTCAAGGCCAAGAAAGTGTTCTGTTGGGAGGGGTGAGGTGGAGGGGCATGGGGAGGGGTAGATTAGGGCGTGGAAGGAGGGGTGGAGTAAGGGTGGAGGGAGGGGGGAGTAAGAGAAATGGGGGTAGATTAGGTGGGTGGAGGGAGGGGTAGACTAGGTGGGTGGAGGGAGGGGTGGATTAGGGGGTGGAGTGGG